>NW_023994060.1:0-47500 GCF_015586225.1 Lucilia sericata | reverse complement strand
TTAGTTAGTTAGTTAGTTGTTAGTTAGTTAGTTAGTTAGTTAGTTAGTTAGTTAGTTAGTAGTTAGTTAGTTAGTTAGTTAGTTAGTTAGTTAGTTAGTTAGTTAGTTAGTAGTTAGTTAGTTAGTTAGTTAGTTAGTTAGTAGTTAGTTAGTTAGTTAGTTAGTTAGTTAGTTAGTTAGTTAGTTAGTTAGTTAGTTAGTTAGTTAGTAGTTAGTTAGTTAGTTAGTTAGTTAGTTAGTTAGTTAGTTAGTTAGTTAGTTAGTTAGTTAGTTAGTTAGTAGTTAGTTAGTTAGTTAGTTAGTTAGTTAGTTAGTTAGTTAGTTAGTTAGTTAGTTAGTTAGTTAGTTAGTTAGTTAGTTAGTTAGTTAGTTAGTTAGTTAGTTAGTTAGTTAGTAGTTAGTTAGTTAGTTAGTAGTTAGTTAGTTAGTTAGTTAGTTAGTTAGTTAGTTAGTTAGTTAGTTAGTTAGTTAGTTAGTTAGTTAGTTAGTTAGTTAGTTAGTTAGTTAGTTAGTTAGTTAGTTAGTTAGTTAGTTAGTTAGTTAGTTAGTAGTTAGTTAGTTAGTTAGTTAGTTAGTTAGTTAGTTAGTTAGTTAGTTAGTTAGTTAGTTAGTTAGTTAGTTAGTTAGTTAGTTAGTTAGTTAGTTAGTTAGTTAGTTAGTTAGTTAGTTAGTTAGTTAGTTAGTTAGTTAGTTAGTTAGTTAGTTAGTTAGTTAGTTAGTTAGTTAGTTAGTTAGTTAGTTAGTTAGTTAGTTAGTAGTTAGTTAGTTAGTTAGTTAGTTAGTAGTTAGTTAGTTAGTTAGTTAGTTAGTTAGTTAGTTAGTTAGTTAGTTAGTTAGTTAGTTAGTTAGTTAGTTAGTTAGTTAGTTAGTTAGTTAGTTAGTTAGTTAGTTAGTTAGTTAGTTAGTTAGTTAGTAGTTAGTTAGTTAGTTAGTTAGTTAGTTAGTTAGTTAGTTAGTTAGTTAGTTAGTTAGTTAGTTAGTTAGTTAGTTAGTTAGTTAGTTAGTTAGTAGTTAGTTAGTTAGTTAGTTAGTTAGTTAGTTAGTTAGTTAGTTAGTTAGTTAGTTAGTTAGTTAGTTAGTTAGTTAGTTAGTTAGTTAGTTAGTTAGTTAGTTAGTAGTTAGTTAGTTAGTTAGTTAGTTAGTTAGTTAGTTAGTTAGTTAGTTAGTTAGTTAGTTAGTTAGTTAGTTAGTAGTTAGTTAGTTAGTTAGTTAGTTAGTTAGTTAGTTAGTTAGTTAGTTAGTTAGTTAGTTAGTTAGTTAGTTAGTAGTTAGTTAGTAGTTAGTTAGTTAGTTAGTTAGTTAGTTAGTAGTTAGTTAGTGTTAGTTAGTTAGTTAGTTAGTTAGTTAGTTAGTAGTTAGTTAGTTAGTTAGTTAGTTAGTTAATGTTTCTTGTCGATAGTCCTTCTATTATACATACATACATTTAAAATTTCATTATTTTCAAATCAGAAAAGTTTAGTTTATGGGTAAGTGCAACTTTATTTTCTATTTTAAACAGTGAATGAACACTTCATATTTGAGAACAAAAAAATGGTATCTTTTTTAAATGTAGATGTTAAGTTAAACCTACATTAAAAAATTCCCACGCTGTCTGATCGAGAAAGAAAATATGAAATTAATCAAAATATTGAAAAATAAAAACGCTAAATCATCAACATTTATCATTAGAAACAGTTTGAACAACAACAAAATAAATATGTAATTGTTTGATTGTATCTACTTTACAACCGGTAAACATATTTTAATATTTACACACAGATACTCACTTAAACTAATACACATGTAAACAGAGAGATTAGGCGAGTAATGAAAATGAAATTGTTTTACTTTTTGTTTTTATTTTCGTTGTTTTTGTCTAGTTTTCTTTTGGCATTACACGATAAATTTGTATTTTTTGGCGACAATTTGCTGCAATTTAATTTAAAGTGAGTGACGGATGATGTCGATGATGATAAGCGCTGTTTGAGCGCAGTTTAATGTTTAAACAAATATTGAATGAATGTTATTTTTCGGTGTGTAAAGTGGTTGGTTTACATTCAGATACAATATTTAACTTACAGAATGAGAACTGTAGTGGTCGTTGGTTGGTTAGTCAGTCATACGTTCATTCATTATATTGTTTGTTGTTATTATTTGTTTTTTTTTATAAAAATTTTATTTATTTCATTTCACTACTATAGTACATAATTTTTACGACTATATGTTATAGCTGTTGTATGTGATAGTTACAACAAACATGGTTACAAAAGAAAATACCATACAATACAGTGGGTTCATATCAGAGAAGGGTAATTAAAACGTCAAATTGTACCATAAATAACAAAATAGCTTGTACGTACTTGAATTTACTTTTCGTTCAGTTTTAATTCCGTTTTAGTTCTAGTTCTATTTCAGTTCTGGCTCAGTTCTAGTTCAGTTCTAGTTCAGTTCTAGTTCAGTTCTAGTTCAGTTCTAGTTCAGTTCTAGTTCAGTTCTAGTTCAGTTCTAGTTCAGTTCTAGTTCAGTTCTAGTTCAGTTCTAGTTCAGTTCTAGTTCAGTTCTAGTTCAGTTCTAGTTCAGTTCTAGTTCAGTTCTAGTTCAGTTCTAGTTCAGTTCTAGTTCAGTTCTAGTTCAGTTCTAGTTCAGTTCTAGTTCAGTTCTAGTTCAGTTCTAGTTCAGTTCTAGTTCAGTTCTAGTTCAGTTCTAGTTCAGTTCTAGTTCAGTTCTAGTTCAGTTCTAGTTCAGTTCTAGTTCAGTTCTAGTTCAGTTCTAGTTCAGTTCTAGTTCAGTTTTAGTTCAGTTCTAGTTCAGTTCTAGTTCAGTTCTAGTTCTGCTCTGGTTCAGTGCTATTGGGTTTGATCAGGATGCGTTGATTTATAGATACGAATCTTGGATAACCTAGTACGAATGAAATTCCAAAGTACCTAAAAGTACAATTTTCCCCTCATTGCTATCACTGCTTCATAATGTAGCATACACATTCAATTGTATTTCGTATTGCGGTTGCTATTGTTGCTACTTTCTGTTGCTGTTGTTGCTCATATGTATTGTTGTAGATTTTTTGTTCACTTTATAGTTCAGAATTTGTTCCGTATCTATGGCTGTGTGTGTTTGTGAATTCTCTATTTTCTTTTCGATGTGTGTAAAATATTTTGTTTTTGTTTGCTATTTTATTTGTTGGCTGTCGTTTCTGTAAAGCGTTTGTTAATATTCTTTGCTGTGTGTTTTTTTATTTTTTATTATTATTTTTGTTTTATTTTTTTTATTATTTAACGCCTCTCGACTGCTCGATGATTTTGAAATTTTCAGTAATCGTTCAGATTTTGAACGTAACAGTTTAGATTTAAATTAAAAATACAGAAATCAAATCATATATAAACTTTGAAATGAAAAGATTCACACTCACACTAAATTGTTAGACCTGAAAGAGAGAGGATAAACATTGAGTGGTGTCCAACCGGAAGCTAAAAATATTTGTATTAACGGTTTTTTAAATGAAAATAAAAAATTGCAAACATTTAACGAGAAATAAAATTGTTAAATAAAAAAACTGTTTATTTAAATCGCGTGCGTTGGTTTATTTAAAAAAAATATATTTATTTATTTGCATATTGCTGGCAATTTTGTGCGTGTGTGTTTACCAAAAAAGGATATTAAAAGTATTTCATTTTAGTTTCGATTATTTACAAACTGGTGTTTAGTAATATTTGCTAAAAAGGATTATTATAAAAGATAATTAATATTGCGGGTTATTATAAAAATAATATTCAACATGTTGTCATTTGTTACAATAATCGCCGGTAAATATTAAATATGTATATTATTTGTTAATGTTTTTATATTTTTGTGGTTTACATTTACATATTTTGCTTTTTATATTACAATTTTAAAATATCCTATGTACATAGGATATTTTTTATTTTTATTACTTCAAAAATTAACAATTATAAATTCTGTCAAATTTATCTAACTTTTAGAATCAGTTTTGTAACGGTTTTTATATAAATTTATGTACGTTATTAGTGTAAAATGTCTTCTTTTCTTTTGGATTTAAAAATATTAAAAAGAGAAAAATTTTGTTTTGCATTTTATTAAGATGATAGTTCTAGTTCAATTCTAGTTCAGTTCTAGTTCAGTTCTAGTTCAGTTCTAGTCAGTTCTAGTTCAGTTCTAGTTCAGTTCTAGTACAGTTCTAGTTCAGTTCTAGTTCAGTTCTAGTTCAGTTCTAGTTCAGTTCTAGTTCAGTTCTAGTTAAGTTCTAGTTCAGTTCTAGTCATTTCTAGTTCAGTTCTAATTCAGTTCTAATTCAGTTTTAGTTCAGTTCTAGTTCAGTTCTAGTTCAGTTCTAGTTCAGTTCTAGTTCAGTTCTAGTTCAGTTCTAGTTCAGTTCTAGTTCAGTTCTAGTTCAGTTTAGTCTAGTTCAGTTCTAGTTCAGTTCTAGTTCAGTTCTAGTTCAGTTCTAGTTCAGTTCTAGTTCAGTTCTAGTTCAGTTCTAGTTCAGTTCTAGTTCAGTTCTAGTTCAGTTCTAGTTCAGTTCTAGTTCAGTTCTAGTTCAGTTCTAGTTCAGTTCTAGTTCAGTTCTAGTTCAGTTCTAGTTCAGTTCTAGTTCAGTTCTAGTTCAGTTCTAGTTCAGTTCTAGTTCAGTTCTAGTTCAGTTCTAGTTCAGTTCTAGTTCAGTTCTAGTTCAGTTCTAGTCGTTCTAGTTCAGTTCTAGTTCAGTTCTAGTTCAGTTCTAGTTCAGTTCTAGTTCAATTCTAGTTCATTTCTAGTTCAGTTCTAGTTCAGTTCTAGTTCAGTTCTAGTTCAGTTCTAGTTCAGTTCTAGTTCAGTTCTAGTTCAGTTCTAGTTCAGTTCTAGTTCAGTTCTAGTTCAGTTCTAGTTCAGTTCTAGTTCAGTTCTAGTTCAGTTCTAGTTCAGTTCTAGTTCAGTTCTAGTTCAGTTCTAGTTCAGTTCTAGTTCAGTTCTAGTTCAGTTCTAGTTCAGTTCTAGTTCAGTTCTAGTTCAGTTCTAGTTCAGTTCTAGTTCAGTTCTAGTTCAGTTCTAGTCAGTTCTAGTTCAGTAGTCTAGTTCAGTTCTAGTTCAGTTCTAGTTCAGTTCTAGTTCGTTTAGTTCAGTTCTAGTTCAGTTCTAGTACAGTTCTAGTTCAGTTCTAGTTCAGTTCTAGTTCAGTTCTAGTTCAGTTCTAGTTCAGTTCTAGTTCAAGTTCTAGTTCAGTTCTAGTTCATTTCTAGTTCAGTTCTAATTCAGTTCTATTCAGTTTTAGTTCAGTTCTAGTTCAGTTCTAAGTTCAGTTCAAGTAGTTTCTAGTTCAGTTCTAGTTCAGTTCTAGTTCAGTTCTAGTTCAGTTCTAGTTCAGTTCTAGTTCAGTTCTAGTCAGTTCTAGTTCAGTTCTAGTTCAGTTCTAGTTCAGTTCTAGTTCAGTTCTAGTTCAGTTCTAGTTCCAGTTCTAGTTCAGTTTAGTTCAGTTCTTTCTAGTTCAGTCTTCAGTTCTAGTTCAGTTCTAGTTCAGTTCTAGTTCAGTTCTAGTTCAGTTCTAGTTCAGTTCTAGTTCAGTTTCTAGTTCAGTTCTAGTTCAGTTCTAGTTCAGTTCTAGTTCAGTTCTAGTTCAGTTCTAGTTCAGTTCTAGTTCAGTTCTAGTTCAGTTCTAGTTCAGTTCTAGTTCAATTCTAGTTCATTTCTAGTTCAGTTCTAGTTCAGTTCTAGTTCAGTTCTAGTTCAGTTCTAGTTCAGTTCTAGTTCAGTTCTAGTTCAGTTCTAGTTCAGTTCTAGTTCAGTTCTATTTCAGTTAGTTCAGTTCTAGTTCAGTTCTAGTTCAGTTCTAGTTCAGTTCTAGTCAGTTCTAGTTCAGTTCTAGTTCAGTTCTAGTTCAGTTCTAGTTCAGTTCTAGTTCAGTTCTAGTTCAGTTCTAGTTCAGTTCTAGTTCAGTTCTAGTTCAGTTCTAGTTCAGTTCTAGTTCAGTTCTAGTTCAGTTCTAGTTCAGTTCTAGTTCAGTTCTAGTTCAGTTCTAGTTCAGTTCTAGTTCAGTTCTAGTTCAGTTCTAGTTCAGTTCTAGTTCAGTTCTAGTTCAGTTCTAGTTCAGTTCTAGTTCAGTTCTAGTTCAGTTCTAGTTCAGTTCTAGTTCAGTTCTAGTTCAGTTCAGTTCTAGTTCAGTTCTAGTTCAGTTCTAGTTCAGTTCTAGTTCAGTTCTAGTTCAGTTCTAGTTCAGTTCTAGTTCAGTTCTAGTTCAGTTCTAGTTCAGTTCTAGTTCAGTTCTAGTTCAGTTCTAGTTCAATTCTAGTTCATTTCTAGTTCAGTTCTAGTTCAGTTCTAGTTCAGTTCTAGTTCAGTTCTAGTTCAGTTCTAGTTCAGTTCTAGTTCAGTTCTAGTTCAGTTCTAGTTCAGTTCTAGTTCAGTTCTAGTTCAGTTCTAGTTCAGTTCTAGTTCAGTTCTAGTTCAGTTCTAGTTCAGTTCTAGTTCAGTTCTAGTTCAGTTTTAATTCAGTTCTAGTTCAGTTTTAGTTTAGTTCTAGTTCAGTTTTGGTTCAGTTCTAGTTGGTTGCTGTTTATCAAGTTCTTTTTCGTTAATTATTTTGTATCAAATGACTATAAAAGTCACTATGACTGCAAATAAAATTGCAAAAATTCTATGAACCCTATATAAATTCTCCAAATTTTTTATAATTTATATATTAAAACTTATCTAATATTTTTAAATTTATTATATTTCCTTTCTTAAAAAACACATTTCTTTTCTATTTTTATAAAAAAAAAAACTTTTAAATAATACGACAATAAATCTTTTGAACAAGTATTACGGTAGGAAGATTGCCAAAAAATTATATGTATATGTACTATATAAAAATTGACAAATAAAAGTCACCCTTATCATCACACATTCGGCAAAAAAAATCTTGTTGTCTTAAAAAAATCTAGCTAAAATAAGAAAATGTACATAATTTCTTTATTATCAAATTGAAATGAAATATTAATACGAACTATGCTCTATAAAAAGAACACTAACTTGCAAACTAATTAAAATTGAAAAAAAAAAAGAATTAATTAAAACTTATGGAATGGTAACAAGGTCAATAACAAGCAAAAAATAAAAACAAAAGACCACCAATGAATTGACTAAATAAATACTCATTTAGAAGAATTTAAAAGCCTAATATCAAATTATTTATCAATGGATAAAAATATAAAGAACAAAGTTCAATTTTTATGTGAAATATTTCAGATTATAAGAACATGTACTAAAAATTGATAATGAAATATTGAATGAAAACAAAACTAACTAATAATTTTAAATTGTTATAACACTATTATTTAATAGCAATTTACAAATTAACAAAAAAATTCGCTAAATTTGAAAGGAAATTCCCAATTTATGATTAAAATATTTGCATTTGTAATTTTCCCCTTTAGGAGCTTCCCTTAACATAGACTTACTTTTGATATGAGAACAATGGGATTATGTATGTCTGACGGCGAAACAATATATTTATCTGATTTGAAATAATAAAACAAAATAGTATCCCACGACGATATAAATGAATTATATTCGTAGTTGATATACCTGTATAATATTTGAAATAATGTATTTAGTTTTAGTATTATAGTATTTTTGTGGCAATAATTGTTTTAGAACATTATCAGTTAAAAAAAAAATAACGGATATTATTAAGAAGACAAATAGTTTTGAATAAACTTAAAGTAATAGCTTCAATTTATATAAAGTGTTAGAATTAGAATATCTTTAGATCTCGAAAGAGCTAATTACTAGATCCTATGTGTTAGTTATTTATTATATATGTAAATCACAATTATTAATACATAATTGATGTCATATTTTCTTTGCCTAAAGGCTATTTCATTAAAATATTTATTATTTATATTCTTTTAATTTTTTCTAAGCAAATATTTATTTATTATTTAATGAATTTTCATTTCATAAAAATATGCAATTTTTTGCACAAATTTAATTTTCACCCCCATAACTTGATTAGCAGGTACTTTAAATTTACACTTTTACAGCATTTGAAAAGCGTCATGTTAAGTGCATCAAATTTTATACATATTTAAGGTAGTCACAGTTTCTAGGAACCAAAACACTGTAAAATTGGAATCAATTTTCAAAAATATACATTAATTCATATAAGTAGACATCGAAGTCGATTTAGTGATGTTCGTTTGCCTATCCTTCTCTATACTATACTGAAAACAATTTTCTAAAGATCCCAGATATCTTCTAGATCCAAATCTTAAATAACACAGGCCGACAAAAAAAGTCGAAACCCTGAGGCCAAGTTATACTTTTCTAACGGACTGAGCCGCGCTAAATCCCTGACCTCAGTTATAGCATACTAAAGTTTGAAAAAATAATTTTTTGCCCTTTTTGAGACGTTATAACAGCGCCAAGACAACGAAGAAGAAAGAAGATATGTCAAATGTTAATCCTTTATTTTAAAGTCGACAGAATGGACTTTTCGATGGCATAAAATATTGTATACATAAAGTTGCATTGGTGCTATTATAATGTCTCAAAAATGGAAAAAATTGCGTTTTTTTCAAATTTTAGGACAAGATATCTCAAATCCCAAAAATGAATGAGAAATTCTGAGGATTTAGCGCAGCTAAATCTATTAGAAATGTATACTTTAGACTATCGGCCTGTGTAATTCTATCAGACATGTTTTCAAAAAATTTTGTTATTTTGTTATTAAAATTCAGTAAAATCGGTTCATAAGTAACGGAGTTATGAGGAAAATTTTTTACAATCATCACTAATTGATCAATCTTTTTGATATTGAAATAGAATTGCATTTGCGATCGCTTTTTACAATATTTTTTTTAATCAAAACTGTTTCCAACTCTCACTTCTGGCAAATTGATGTGTTATCAATCTATAGTGAATAAAAACAATATTTATGCACCAATTTTAATAGAATATATCATGCATTATTTGTAAAAGATCGGACTTTATAAACAATAACATTTATTATTTATAAAAAATAACATATTAACATTTTTACAATGCATGATCATTATTTAATTACAAAAAACACTAGGTAATTACCAATGAAAACAATATTTCGGCATTGATAACCTGTTTGGTTTGTAATAGATCAATTATTTAGATATTGAAGTATAATCACATCAGCGATAGCTTTGAATTTTATATAATTCTTTTTTTAAATCAAAACTGTTTTTACCTCCTATTCCCAGTAAAATTATGTGTCATCAATCAATAGTGAATGAAAAAAATATTTAAGCAGCGATTTTAATAAAATATAACTTGTACTATTTGCAAAAGACCGGAATTTATGGTCTTAGAATAAAAATTTTTATAAGTTTTTAATAAAATATGTATATTTTGTACTATTTGTACAAGATCGGGTTTTATGGTATTATCATACAATTTTTTTATTGATCGTATTAAAATTTGTATATGTACATTTAAAAAAATTAAAAACGTGTAATTTACTTCGCATTATCATTACTTAATTACAAATGATCACTAGTTAATTACAAGTAATTAGGCATTAATGATTCGTTTTGTTTGTAATAGATTCGGTTTTTTGATTTTGAAATAAGTAGTATGTATCTCATTTAGGATGTATAATAAATATTTTTTTTAAGTCGAAAATGTTTCTTTCTCACATTCACGGCAAAATGTATTTTGTATTATTTGTACAAGAACGGGTTTTAATGATGTGTCATCAATCAATAGTGAATAAAAACAATATTAATGCATTGATTTTAATAAAATATATCATGTATTGTTTGTACAACATCGGGCTTTATGTTCTCAGGATTGTAATAGAATTTATTTTATTGATCATATTAAATTTTATACACATTTGTTTAATGTTTAATTTTGATTTAAAATTAAGTGTCATCAATTCATTGTGAGTAAATTTGAATACAATTTTATTTCGTTTATCTGTAATAGATCAAGATTTACGATCGCCTAAAATAGATTTGTATCATTTTGAATTTTTGAAATTCAATTACAATGCTTGATCATTATATAAGTACAAATGATCATTTCAAATAAAAACAATAATTCGTAATTGATGATTTGTTCTGTTTGTAATGGAACTATCATTCTCATTTGTAGAATGTAGAATCACTTTTTTCGATCACATTGGATTTAAAATAATTTTTCAAATTAAAACTCTTCCTCAATCTCCACAAAATAATGTGTCATTATTCAATAGTGAATGAATACAATATTTATGCACCGATTTTAATAAGATATATCATGTATTATTTGTACAAGATCGGGCTTTATGTTCTCAGAATTATAATTGAATCAGAATTATAATAGAATTTATTTTATTGATCATATTAAATTTTATACACATTTGTTTAATGTTTGATTTTACATTTTGATTTAAAATGAAGTGTCATCAATTCATTGTAAGTAAAATTGTATAGAATTTTATTTCGTTTATCTGTAATAGATCAAGATTTACGATCGCCTGAAATAGATTTGTATCATTTTGAATTTTTAAAATTCAATTACAATGCCTGATCATTATTTAATTACAAATGAACACAAATAAAAACAATAATTCGTAATTGCCCAATAAACATCGATTCAAACCTGTTAATATTTTTGAAAATTTTCTTAACTAAATAATGTATTTTCCAAATTGTTTTCAAATTTTAAAGTTTAGCCTTTGAAATAAACATGATAATTTCAAAAAACGTCTAAAAAAATATAATGTGTGATATTTATAAAATTTTCAAAGTTTTGTTTTAATTGAACTTAGAAAAGTTTCTTTCAAAAAATAAATTATTTTAGAAAAATAAAAACAGAACATTTTTTCTACAGCAAGGGAGCGAAAAAAACGTTAAATATAGGAGAAATAATCGGAGATATAAAAGAAAAATATGCTAAAATAAATGTATGAATGTTTTATTTTCAGGTGATGTAAAAAAATATATGAATTTTGCAATAGTTAGCATTATAATTAGGGTTTGAAATATGTATGAAAATAATAATAAAGAATACTTGAAATACGTTTGAAAATTTTTTAGTTTCAAGCTTACCTCTAGCCTTTTTTTAAATTTGAAATACATTTGAAAAATACGTTTGATTTCTAACTGCCTTTTTGTTTGAGAAGGCCATAATTTTCCATTTGAAAACAAAAATTTTCAAATTTGTTCTCAAAGGCTATGTATGAAATTTGAATAGGTTTTCAAATACATATTTACATCATTTCAAAGGTTTTTGCTTATTGGGTGATGATTTGTTCTGTTTGTAATGGAACAATCATTCTGATTTGTAGAATGTAGAATCACTTTTGCGATCACTTTGGATTTAAGATAATTTTTCAAATTAAAACTCTTCCTCAATCTCCACAAAATAATGTGTCATCAATCAATAGTGAATGATAACAATATTCATGCACCGGGTTTTTTTTTCATGTATTGTTTATACACGATCTCAGAATTATTAAGTTTAATATTACATTTACTTTAAAATCAAGTTTAAATACAGTTTTATTTTGTTTATCTGTAATAGATCAAGTTATAAGATCGCCTGAAATAGATTTATATAGTTTAGAAATTGTTCTCCATATTTGTTGGTTTTTTTTTTTAGCAGAGTTGTTTACAAACATTTCACGACCTTTGAGAAATATTTTGGAAACTTACCAACCTTATATAAATGTTAGAGGCCTAATAAGCTTTGTTTTCCAACTCATCTATCTTTTCTGTCATTCCTTATTAATACATCTTAATCTATCAAACGACTTGTTGCGTTTCACCTAGATATTTAATCACTCCCAAAAACAGTCACACGCTATTTATTAAAACAAAAATATTACTTATCGGCCACCTCAGCAATTTACCTAATTAGAAAAATCAAATCAAAACAATTTAGTGAGATTTCTAGCACTTTAGGTGTTTTATAGCTGAAGGCGTTTATAAGTTCATTTTGCGTATATATATACAGCCCAACCTCAAATAGTCTGCGCAAAAATCCAATTTTTGACGTAATTTCAATAAATAGACAATAATAGTAAAACAAATGACAAGGCAAATATCACTTGATATGAATACTGTTTTTCTAAATATAATAAAACATAATTAATAATCGACATACTAGCAAAGTGAAAAAGTAGTTTGAAATATTCCATCATAAGATTTAAAAACAACAATCCATAAAGAAAACTAACACAAAAAACCCACTATACAAAGATTAATTGTCAGCATTTTTTTGAAAAATTATGTTTCAGCTGTCACTCTAAAAAAAAAACACAAAGTAGTTCTGTACTTAACTTAAAATAGGAATCCCCCTGTTAAAGTTTGTTTTTAAAACTAATGATAAAAACTTATTTAAGACTTTAAAAAAGTTAGATTTAATTACAAAAAATACCTAAAATTTTTAATGACTCAACACTAGACTTAACAAAGTATGTATTACGAGCATTTTTAGAAATCATTTTTCTTTAATTGTAAATTTTATCGTTCATATGAATGTTAATGTTTGTTATTAAATCATAATAATTTAATTTATTTGTTAATATCTTCTTAATAACTGTTAAAAACTGTTGCTTGTCGTATTACTGTCATTATTTTGGTTCTTTATCTAATCATAAGAGAAAAAAATGACAAATAATGTTTTATGACAGACAATTTGTCTACCTTAAAAAATGTTCATTCAACATTTTTTTTTGTGGAAGATTTCTTGTCAATTTATTCTTTATTGCACCATGAAAATGCAAGATTTGTTTGTTTGAATGTTTTTTTCCTTAACAGATGTTGGGGGTTTGGCCAGATGGAATATTTTAGACTATATGTTGCTATTTGCTTAATAACTATAATTTTATAAATAGTTATAAACATAACTTACCCGTGATTTTTATAATTTTATGGTCGATATTGTATAAATGGTTTCTGGAAAGAAATTTATGGAAATATATTTAATAATTGTTAAATAATAACAAGTATAAAGTAAACAAATCTTACAAATCTTCTAGTTCAGTTCTAGTTCAGTTCTAGTTCAGTTCTAGTTCAGTTCTAGTTCAGTTCTAATTCAGTTCTAGTTCAGTTCTATTCAGTTCTATTCAGTTCTAGTTCAGTTCTAGTTCAGTTCTAGTTTAGTTCTAGTTCAGTTCTAGTTCAGTTCTAGTTTAGTTCTAGTTCAGTTCTAGTTCAGTTCTAGTTCAGTTCTAGTTCAGTTCTAGTTCAGTTCTAGTTCAGTTCTAGTTCAGTTCTAGTTCAGTTCTAGTTCAGTTCTAGTTCAGTTCTAGTTCAGTTCTAGTTCAGTTCTAGTTCAGTTCTAGTTCAGTTCTAGTTCAGTTCTAGTTCAGTTCTAGTTCAGTTCTAGTTCAGTTCTAGTTCAGTTCTAGTTCTAGTTCTAGTTCAGTTCTAGTTCAGTTCTAGTTCAGTTCTAGTTCAGTTCTAGTTCAGTTCTAGTTCAGTTCTAGTTCAGTTCTAGTTCAGTTCTAGTTCAGTTCTAGTTCAGTTCTAGTTCAGCTCTAGTTTAGTTCTAGTTCAGTTCTAGTTCAATTCCAGTTCAATTCTAGTTCAGTTCTAGTTCAGTTCTAGTTCAGTTAGTTCAGTTCTAGTTCAGTTCTAGTTCAGTTCTAGTTCAGTTCTAAGTAGTTCTAGTTCAGTTCTAGTTCAGTTCTGGTTCAGTTCTAGTTCAGTTCTAGTTCAGTTCTAGTTCAGTTCTAGTCAGTTCTAGTCAGTTTAGTTCAGTTCTAGTTTCAGTTCTAGTTCAGTTCTAGTAGTTCTAGTCAGTTCTAGTCAGTTCTAGTTCAGTTCCGTCAGTTCTAGTTCAGTCTAGTTCAGTTTCATTCTATTTCAGTTCTAGTTCAGTTCTAGTTCAGCTCTAGTTTCAGTTCTAGTTCAGTTAGTTCAAGTTCTAGTTCAGTTCTAGTTCAGTTCTAGTTCAGTTCTAGTTCAGTCTAGTTCAGTTCTAGGTTCAGTTCTAGTTCAGTTCTAGTTCAGTTCTAGTTCAGTTCTAGTTCAGTCTAGTCATTCTAGTTCAGTCTAGTTCAGTTCTAGTTCAGTTCTAGTTCAGTTTCTAGTTCAGTTATAGTTCAGTTCTAGTTCAGTTCTAGTTCAGTTCTAGTTCAGTTCTAGTTCAGTCTAGTTCAGTTCTAGTTCAGTTCTAGTTCAGTTCTAGTTAAGTTCTAGTTCAGTTCTAGTTCAGTTCTAGTTCAGTTCTAGTTCAGTTCTAGTTCAGTTTAGTCAGTTCTAGTTCAGTTTAGTTCAGTTCTAGTTTCAGTTTCTAGTTCAGTTCTAGTTCAGTTCTAGTTCAGTTCTAGTTCAGTTCTAGTTCAGTTCTAGTTCAGTCTAGTTCAGTTCTAGTTCAGTTCTACAGGTTCAGTTCTAGTTCAGTTCTAGTCAGTTCTAGTTCATTCTAGTTTCAGTTCTAGTTCAGTTCTAGTTCAGTTCTAGTTCAGTTCTAGTTCAGTTCTAGTTCAGTTCTAGTTAAAGAGTGCTTCGTTTCTAGTCATTCTAGTTCGTTCCAGTTCAGTTCTAGTTCAGTTCTAGTTCATTTCTAGTTCAGTTCTAGTTTCAGTTCTAGTTCAGTTCTAGTTCAGTTCTAGTTCAGTTCTAGTTCAGTTCTAGTTCAGTTCTAGTTCAGTTCTATTCAGTTCTAGTTCAGTTCTAGTTCAGTTCTAGTTCAGTTCTAGTTCAGTTCTAGTTCAGTTCTAGTTCAGTTCTATTTCAGTTCTAGTTCCAGGTTTCTAGTTCAGTTCTAGTTCGTTCTAGTTCAGTTCTAGTTCAGTTCTAGTTCAGTTCTAGTCAGTTCTAGTTCAGTTCTAGTTCAGTTCTAGTTAGTTCTAGTTCAGTTCTGTTCAGGTTCTAGTTCAGTTCTAGTTCAGTTCTAGTTAGTTTCTAGTTCAGTTCTAGTTCATTCAGTTCAGGCTAGTTCAGTTCTAGTTCAGTTCTAGTTCAGTTCTAGTTCAGTTCTAGTTCAGTTCTAGTTCAGTTCTAGTTCAGTTCTAGTTCAGTTCTAGTTCAGTTCTAGTTCAGTTCTAGTTCAGTTCTAGTTCAGTTCTAGTTCAGTTCTAGTTCAGTTCTAGTTCAGTCTAGTTCAGTTCTAGTTCAGTTCTAGTTCAGTTCTAGTTCAGTTCTAGTTCAGTTCTAGTTCAGTTCTAGTTCAGTTCTAGTTCAGTTCTAGTTCAGTTCTAGTTCAGTTCTAGTTCAGTTCTAGTTCAGTTCTAGTTCAGTTCTAGTTCAGTTCTAGTTCAGTTCTAGTTCAGTTCTAGTTCAGTTCTAGTTCAGTTCTAGTTCAGTTCTAGTTCAGTTCTAGTTCAGTTCTAGTTCAGTTCTAGTTCAGTTCTAGTTCAGTTCTAGTTCAGTTCTAGTTCAGTTCTAGTTCAGTTCTAGTTCAGTTCTAGTTCAGTTCTAGTTCAGTTCTAGTTCAGTTCTAGTTCAGTTCTAGTTCAGTTCTAGTTCAGTTCTAGTTCAGTTCTAGTTCAGTTCTAGTTCAGTTCTAGTTCAGTTCTAGTTCAATTCTAGTTCAGTCTAGTTCAGTTCTAGTTCATTTCTAGTTCAGTTCTAGTTCTAGTTCAGTTCTAGTTCAGTTCTAGTTCAGTTCTAGTTCAGTTCTAGTTCAGTTCTAGTTCAGTTCTAGTTCAGTTCTAGTTCAGTTCTAGTTCAGTTCTAGTTCAGTTCTAGTTCAGTTCTAGTTCAGTTCTAGTTCAGTTCTAGTTCAGTTCTAGTTCAGTTCTAGTTCAGTTCTAGTTCAGTTCTAGTTCAGTTCTAGTTCAGTTCTAGTTCAGTTCTAGTTCAGTTCTAGTTCAGTTCTAGTTCAGTTCTAGTTCAGTTCTAGTTCAGTTCTAGTTCAGTTCTAGTTCAGTTCTAGTTCAGTTCTAGTTCAGTTCTAGTTCAGTTCTAGTTCAGTTCTAGTTCAGTTCTAGTTCAGTTCTAGTTCAGTTCTAGTTCAGTTCTAGTTCAGTTCTAGTTCAGTTCTAGTTCAGTTCTAGTTCAGTTCTAGTTCAGTTCTAGTTCAGTTCTAGTTCAGTTCTAGTTCAGTTCTAGTTCAGTTCTAGTTCAGTTCTAGTTCAGTTCTAGTTCAGTTCTAGTTCAGTTCTAGTTCAGTTCTAGTTCAGTTCTAGTTCAGTTCTAGTTCAGTTCTAGTTCAGTTCTAGTTCAGTTCTAGTTCAGTTCTAGTTCAGTTTCTAGTTCAGTTCTAGTTCAGTTCTAGTTCAGTTCTAGTTCAGTTCTAGTTCAGGTCTAGTTCAGTTCTAGTTCAGTTCTAGTTCAGTTCTAGTTCAGTTCTAGTTCAGTTCTAGTTCAGTTCTAGTTCAGTTCTAGTTCAGTTCTAGTTTAGTTCTAGTTCAGTTCTGGTTCAGTTCAGTTCTAGTTCAATTTCATTTAGTTTTTGTAAAGATTTATCATTCAAATGTTCTCCTACTTTAAATTCTATGGGGATTCCCTATTATCGTGTTTACCCCTTAAAATTAATTGCCTTTCAATACAGCTAATTTATATAATAATTCGAAATGACACTTTGACAATTAAAAACTAATTAAATTAAAAGTAACAAAAATAAAATAAATTCTTATCTTTTCGAAATATCCGATAAAATAGTAAAAATTTCAAAAAACTACAATGTGGACATATTAATTGGCGAACTAAATGTAATTAAATCATTTGATTGTTCGAAATTCAATTTAAATTAATTGCAAAAAGATAATCAATTTAAATTTATTTCAGAGCAATTTTATTCATGTAGTTAATTAATATGTATAAACCACAAAATCTTTCCGTAACATTTAAATTATTAATAAAAACATTTCTGAAATAATTAATAATTGTTTAAAATATAAATTTAATTTATGAAATAAGAATTATTAAACGAGAGTGAAAACATATAAGTAAATAAAAGTTTCTGTGATAATTGTTGCTGTCTGTAGAAAGTTTTCCAATAATTATAATTGTTGTTGCTGCTGACAGACCACAGATAATACAATCTACTATATAGTCGGTCATTCATTCGGTCTATATATTTATAAAAATTTCATTTAATTTTTGTAATAATGAAGTAAACACAATCACTGCAATTATGAAAAATTATTATTAAATAAATGCAATATTATAAATGATTTAATATTTTGCAAAACTACACACTATTTGTTTTTGTTTTCTCAATCTCATTTGTTTACAGTTGCTGTCTACACATGATAACAATTGTTTAACAGCCCCACCCCCACACATGACAAGTGTAATCGTTGTAATGACAAGTTTGACAAATGATTTTTTAAGTGTATCAAAAATTACACTAATAGAAATTTTGTTTTAAAATTAAGCAAATTTTATATTGCATTTAAAAGAATATTATGTATTTGGAAATTTTCTTAAGTTCTTTTGTATAAGTGCGTCATTTACACTTTACGAAATTAACATTTTGTTTGCTAAAACATTTATTTAATAGACAATTAAAATGAATTATTTATACTAGAGTTTTTTACAACATATAACTTTTCTGTTGAAATTAAATTATTACACTACATTTTTTACTTTTAAAAAATTTAATTAATTTTTTTTGATTCAGTAAATTACACATACATACATTTTTTTCAATCTACCATAAACATTTTTTGGGAAATTATTAAACAAAATAATTATTGTTCAATATTTGTTTGTTTTCTGTTATTGAGATTTCAAATATTTAAAAGTAATGTTAAAAAATCTATAAACTCAAGTATTTCACACTCTTTGCAAACATTAAAGTGTAATAAATTGCAAAACAATTTAATTAGTTGCTATTTTTCTTGTGCGAGGCAATTAAATAACACGTTTTTTAAATCAAAGTGGATTTGGATGAATGAAGTCAATAAATTTTAGATCAAAAAAAAAAAAAAAAAAAAAAATAAAAACAAAATCAACTAAAACTAATATTAAGTGATTAACTAGTGAGAGATGTACATCAGAGTAATTGTTGCTGGAGAAAACTCAGGAATGAGGAAATCAAGTGCGTAAATAGGAAATGAAAAATATTATGGTTATAATTAATTATGTTTCTAAAAATCTATAAATTAATAACTTTTATATAACCTTTTAAGGTGGTTCATTAATTTTTATTAAATAGTATTAATTAAGTTGTTTTGTTTTATAGCTAGTTATCAAATAATAAACTTAATTATCAATTAACTAAATCATTTAATGAAAATTTAAAGTTCTATAATTTTAAAGACATTTTTAATAAAAACTGATGGTATTGCAATAAATGAAACTTCTATCATGATATTTAAGGCTGAAGTATTCTATCTAAACTTATTATAAATTCCTATTATATTTAGTTTTATATTAATTATACAATATTTTTATTACTAAGAATATGTACTTATTACAAAAGGTTTTATCAAGAAATTATTATGTCATTGACCACCAACGAAAATAGTCGACTTAGAAACGTGTTTATGCTTCGGTGTTAAAATATTATTAGATGTACATATGTTATGAACGATTTATGTTTTTTTTTTTTTGCTTTTATTCTAAGAAATTAATTTTTTATTTAAATATATAAAATAAAATACATAAGTAAGAAAGTAGGGTCTATAGGCATTTCAGAATCTCTGATACCGTATAATTTAAAGATTAATAAAGTTATTAAATAAATAATTGAACTGGAACTGCACTGAACTAGAACTGAACTAGAACTGAACTGGAACTGAACTAGAACTGAACTAGAACTGAACTAGAACTGAATTAGAACTGAACTAGAACTGAACTAGAACTGAACTAGAACTGAACTAGAACTGAACTAGAACTGAACTAGAACTGAACTAGAACTGAACTAGAACTGAACTAGAACTGAACTAGAACTGAACTAGAACTGAACTAGAACTGAACTAGAACTGAACTAGAACTGAACTAGAACTGAACTAGAACTGAACTAGAACTGAACTAGAACTGAACTAGAACTGAACTAGAACTGAACTAGAACTGAACTAGAACTGAACTAGAACTGAACTAGAACTGAACTAGAACTGAACTAGAACTGAACTAGAACTGAACTAGAACTGAACTAGAACTGAACTAGAACTGAACTAGAACTGAACTAGAACTGAACTAGAACTGAACTAGAACTGAACTAGAACTGAACTAGAACTGAACTAGAACTGAACTAGAACTGAACTAGAACTGAACTAGAACTGAACTAGAACTGAACTAGAACTGAACTAGAACTGAACTAGAACTGAACTAGAACTGAACTAGAACTGAACTAGAACTGAACTAGAACTGAACTAGAACTGAACTAGAACTGAACTAGAACTGAACTAGAACTGAACTAAACTGAACTAGAACTGAACTAGAACTGAACTAGAACTGAACTAGAACTGAACTAGAACTGAACTAGAACTGAACTAGAACTGAACTAGAACTGAACTAGAACTGAACTAGAACTGAACTAGAACTGAACTAGAACTGAACTAGAACTGAACTAGAACTGAACTAGAACTGAACTAGAACTGAACTAGAACTGAACTAGAACTGAACTAGAACTGAACTAGAACTGAACTAGAACTGAACTAGAACTGAACTAGAATGAACTAGAACTGAACTAGAACTGAACTAGAACTGAACTAGAACTGAACTAGAACTGAACTAGAACTGAACTAGAACTGAACTAGAACTGAACTAGAACTGAACTAGAACTGAACTAGAACTGAACTAGAACTGAACTAAACTGAACTAGAAATGAACTAGAACTGAACTAGAACTGAACTAGAACTGAACTAGAACTGAACTAGAACTGAACTAGAACTGAACTAGAACTGAACTAGAACTGAACTAGAACTGAACTAGAACTGAACTAGAACTGAACTAGAACTGAACTAGAACTGAACTAGAACTGAACTAGAACTGAACTAGAACTGAACTAGAACTGAACTAGAACTGAACTAGAACTGAACTAGAACTGAACTAGAACTGAACTAGAACTGAACTAGAACTGAACTAGAACTGAACTAGAACTGAACTAGAACTGAACTAGAACTGAACTAGAACTGAACTAAACTGAACTAGAACTGAACTAGAACTGAACTAGAACTAGAACTGAACTAGAACTGAACTAGAACTGAACTAGAACTGAACTAGAACTGAACTAGAACTGAACAAACTGAACTAGAACTGACTGGAAACTGAAAATAGAACTAAAATAGAACCGAATTAGAATTGAACTAAACCAAATTTGAACTAGAATTGAACTAGTTTAGTGAAGTAGAATTGAATTAGAATTTATTATGATAATAAAGCTTGCGACCAAAATCGAATGGCTTAGTTATTCAACCAAAGATTCAATCACATGACGCCTCATCACCCAAAAATCATCCACAACCTGCAGTGCCCATATGTTTTTCTATACTCCTAATCCCCCTCTGTGATATAAAAACAAACACTAATTTACTAAAATTTTCCATATTCTAAACAAATTTACCAAAGTCAAAATATATTAATTAACTTAAGACTAAAATTATTTATTTTTATTTTTAAAATTGAGGCTAAAAAATAGTATAAACATATAGTAATGAAAAGTTTTTAAATTTTATTTTCCATTTCAGAAAAACATATTAAAAAATATTTTTATACAAATATTTAAACATGGGCATTTAGCCAGAAAATTCGCATTTTTATTTATACATTGTTTAAAAGAAGCCAACATTTTTTTTTCTTCTAAACAAACAATTAAATTGTTAAATGTAATAACTACTATTAATGATAAAAATGTCAAAATTTTTGACATTTATTAAAAGATTTTTTCAGTAAAAGTGTTTACATAAATTAGAAGCATAGATTTTAGTATTTTTTGTGATTTGAAAACTTTTTTGTTTGATGTTTATAATTGTTCCACTTAAAATAAAAAATATTTTATTTTATTTATTTGAAGCTTTTTGTAGATCTGTTTAATTTTAGGTGCCATTCATAATGTCAGATGAGTGATTTTAATAAAAAGTGATTTCTTTTTTAAATTGAACTGATAATATTGGGAAAAATCTAAATAAATTTGAAAAATTTTAAATTCGATGAGGTTCCCGAATATTCCTCAATTTAAAACACCTCACATTCTCTTCAATTGCAACAAATTATATAATTTAAAAGAATTCAACATTTTCATCATTTAACAAAAAATGTCATATTTAACCCAGAAATCATATTAAGATTCACCCTACTTATTTTATTAATAAACATTTCTATGTCACAAAATTCAACATGTGTATTTTGCAAAAACAAAAAAAAAAAAAAAACTCAACGCAAATTCTTTATTACGCGTGGTCTGCGGAAATTTAAATTAATTCAACAAAAATATCAACCAACAACCACTTTCCTCACAATTAAACAAATTTACCCCAGAATCTCCCCATAAAGCCCCAACAACAACAATTCATTGTTTTCTCGTCATTTGTGCAACATTTAATTAGTGTTTAAAAAATTTTAAAAAGTAATAAACTTTTTGAGATTTTTGAAATCTTCAAAAACATATGTATGTATATTCACTTTCATAAAAGGTCACAGTTTTTATAAGTATTTACACTGTCTGTGTTATTATAGTGTTATTTAAAAAAATATATAATGTTTTTTATTCATACTTTGTACTTTTATTTTTGTAAGTTTTTTGTTCGAATTTAAAATTCAAGTGCAAGGTTTTTCTTTATGTTAAAAAAATCGAAAAAGTTCTGTGGCCGCATAACATTTTTTAAACATATGTGTTGTGCGCTCTGTTGTAAATCAAGTTAAATGTGATTTAAAGGGTTGCCAAGTGATCAAGTTGTGGCAAAATCAAAAGGGGAAATAATGAAAAAAAACTTAATATTAAAGTTTAGTCTATAGAGTAGACTACAAACTAGACTACTGACTATATTACTGTCTAGACTAATGACTAGCCTATAGACTAAACTGTAGACTAAACTATAGACCAGACTATAGACCAGACTATAGACTAGACTATAGACTAGACTATAGTCTAGACTACAGATTAGACTATAAACTAGACTACACACTAGACAATAGACTAAACTATAGACTAGACTAAAGACTAGACAATAGACGAAACTATATACTAGACTATAGACCAGACTATAGACTAGATTATAGACTAGACTATAGACTAGACTATAGACTAGACTATAGACTAGACTATAGACTAGACTATAGACTAGACTATAGACTAGACTGTAGACTAGACTATAGACTAGACTATAGACTAGACTATAGACTAGACTATAGACTAGACTATAGACTAGACTATAGACTAGACTATAGACTAGACTAGACTATAGACTAGACTATAGACTAGACTATAGACTAGACTATAGACTAGACTATAGACTAGACTAGACTATAGACTAGACTATAGACTAGACTATAGACTAGACTAGACTATAGACTAGACTAGACTATAGACTAGACTAGACTATAGACTAGACTAGACTATAGACTAGACTAGACTATAGACTAGACTAGACTATAGACTAGACTATAGACTAGACTATAGACTAGACTATAGACTAGACTATAGACTAGACTATAGACTAGACTATAGACTAGACTATACTAGACTATAGACTAGACTATAGACTAGGCTATAGACTGGACTATAGACTAGGCTATAGACTAGACTATAGACTAGGCTATAGACTAGACTATAGACTAGGCTATAGACTAGACTATAGACTAGGCTATAGACTAGACTATAGACTAGGCTATAGACTAGACTATAGACTAGGCTATAGACTAGACTATAGACTAGGCTATAGACTAGACTATAGACCTCGGATACCTCAGTATTTTTCGACATTTGTGTATTTTAAAGAAAATTTACAATAAAATTTATATTCATAACAATCTTTTCTAAAATCTCTTATTTGTTTTCCCTCACTCTTTCGAAATAACCCTATTCTATAGACTAGACTATAGACTAGACTAGGCTATAGACTAGACTATAGACCAGGCTATAGACTAGACTATAGACTAGGAAATAGACTAGACTATAGACTAGGCTATAGACTAGACTATAGACTAGGCTATAGACTAGACTATAGACTAGGCTATAGACTAGACTATAGACTAGGCTATAGACTAGACTATATACTAGGCTATAGACTAGTAGGGTGATCGACTCGATTTTTCAACCGGTTTTAAAACCGGTTTTTTTCTGCTTTACCAGTGTCGGTTTTTTCTTAATGTTGATTTTTCGAATATCGAATAACCCGGTTTTTTCACTTTTTAAAAACCGGTTTCGAATACTTTTATTTGCTTTGTATTCAAAGATTATTTAAATGAAATTTTTAAGTAAATAATAATACAGCCCGCCTAAATTTTAAAAATATTCGAGTCGAGGAGCTAGCGTATATTTTTCTAAAGCTCCTTTAGTTAAACTTTTTTGATTTTCCTAATTAATTAAAAAAAATTTATTTGTAAAATTGATAACTATTTGATCTTAAGATTATATTCCAATTACAATAATTAATTTACGGCTGAAATTTTATGGAAGTGTTGGAATGCCTATGCAAATTTCCTAAACAGGGCTTTTAAAATAAGCTATGATTACCTTATGTTTAACAGAAGTGTCCCACTTTTTTCCTAATTTTTTTATATTAAAGAAATAATGTAAATCAGACGACTAGATCTAAAGTTATAATCTTTTAAACTGTTAAAAATCATTTCGGGCCATGTTTTATTAATCAAATTTAAACATAAACATTAAGTTTTTCAAATTAAAATATGTTTTTTATTTATAATGAAAAACCGGTTAACCGGTTTTTTCTGAATTTGAAAAATATCAACCGGTTTTTTTTAAATGTCAACTATTCGAACTATTCGAAAACCGGTTTTTGGAAAATGTCGAATAATCGATCACCCTATAGACTAGACTATAGACTAGGCTATAGACTAGACTATAGACTAGTATACCTCAGTATTTTTCGACATTTGTGTATTTAAAGAAAATTTGCAATAAAATTTATATTCATAAAAATCTTTTCTAAAATCTCTTATTTGTTTTCCCTCACTCTTTCGAAATAAACCTATCTTTGGCAACTCTTTTGTGTATTTTTTTCAAATGGTTTCATTTTCTATACTTTTAAAGCAAATTTATTTTTACTTTCTAATAAAAGATTTCAATTTCGTTGATGCACAAAAAATGCAAAAAGTTGGCAAACATTTTTAAAATTTAATTAAACAAAAAAAAAAAAAAAAAAAAAACAAATAAAAGTCACACACTAGAATTTTATGTTATATTTAATTTAAACTGTAATAAACGTAATTGCAAATGATATATTAAGAACTAAAGCATATAATTTTAGTGTTATATGTCAAAAAGTGGTTTAAAAATATGTATTTTTAAAATTGTTTATAAATAATTATATAATTTTTAAATTAGTTTGCCAAAACTGTGTAGAGTAAAGTAACTACAGCTAGGATTCTGTTTTATTTCGTATTATCTATTTAGAAAATTTAAACCGTTGATTCCAAATTCCAAATAAACAAACTAATTTATTAATAATCTAAAAAAACATATACTAATATAAACAAATGCTTCTAATTTAACTAATAGTTGTAATAATAATATTTTATTTTTCTGTTATTGTTTTCAGCGTGTCTTTGTCTAACTGTCTCATCAGCAAGTGCCTCTGAAGAGCACTGGGGTTATCCAGATTATAGTAAAAACGAAGGTAATATTATTCGTTAAAGTTTATACACACATACATACTTACAATGTAATTTTATTATAATTTATTATTATGGCGTTTATGGAGCAGTGTGCAAATAATCACTTTCTACCTCTCTAATATTTGCAAAATAAGAACGAAATCTAAATTTCGAATATATGACAACAAATGGACACAAATACTTCATGGAAAGCATGTCAAGAAAATTGCACAGTATTTTAGATTAATTGAAAAATATGATATTAGTTAAGATTAAAATAAATTTATGAATTTGGACAAAATTTCTGGATTTTAAATGGAAAGAATTAATATTAATTTTAGCATTGAAATCTTTATTTAAATTAAAAACTTTGAAAAAAAATTGACTAGACTATAGACTGCACTACTGACTAGACTACTATAGACTAGACTATAGACTAGACTATAGACTAGACTATAGGCTAGACTATAGACTAGACTATAGACTATACTATAGACTAGACTATAGACTAGACTATAGACTATACTATAGACTAGACTATACTATAGACTAGACTATACTATAGACTAGACTATAAACTAGACTATAGACTAGACTATAAACTAGACTATAAACTAGACTATAGACTAGACTATAGACTATACTATAGACTAGACTATACTATAGACTAGACTATACTATAGACTAGACTATAAACTAGACTATAGACTAGACTATAAACTAGACTATAAACTAGACTATAGACTAGACTATAGACTAGACTATAGACTAGACTATAGACTAGACTATAGACTAGACTATAGACTAGACTATAGACTAGACTAGACTATACTATAGACTAGACTATAGACTAGACTATAGACTAGACTATAGACTAGACTATAGACTAGACTAGACTATAGACTAGACTACAGACTTGACTATAGACTAGACTATAGACTAGACTATAGACTAGACTATAGACTAGACTAGACTATAGACTAGACTACAGACTTGACTATAGACTAGACTATAGACTAGACTATAGACTAGACTATAGACTAGACTATAGACTAGACTATAGACTAGACTATAGACTAGACTATAGACTAGACTATGGACTAGACTATAGACTAGACTATAGACTAGACTATAGACTAGACTATAGACTAGACTATAGACTAGACTATAGACTAGACTATAGACTAGACTATAGACTAGACTATAGACTAGACTATAGACTAGACTATAGACTAGACTATAGACTAGACTATAGACTAGACTATAGACTAGACTATAGACTAGACTATAGACTAGACTATAGACTAGACTATAGACTAGACTATAGACTAGACTATAGACTAGACTATAGACTAGACTATAGACTAGACTATAGACTAGACTATAGACTAGACTATAGACGACTATAGACTAGACTATAGACTAGACTATAGACTAGACTATAGACTAGACTATAGACTAGACTATAGACTAGACTATAGACTAGACTATAGACTAGACTCAAATTCAAATTGTGGTCTAATTTCTAAACACTGTGCCTGAGTTTCTATAAAGATAAATCGAGTAATTTGTGTATTAAAAGTGTCACGATTATCATTCATTTCTTTACTTTTAAAAGAATTTAACTAAATTACTTAATGACCATAAACACTTTTAAAGTAGAAAAGTAAGAAAAACTAGTATTTGGCACACAAATTTATTAATATTTTCAAAGAATAACAATAGCTTTGTATTTCACTTCTTTAGAATTTCCTCACTGGGGTGGCATGTGCGATAAAGGTAAACGTCAATCACCCATTAATTTGAGCCTTAGAGGAGCCGTCAAGGGAGTTTATGATAAACTAGAAGGTGAAAATTATGACCAGACCATAACACAAGCGGCCTTGGTTAATACAGGACACTCGGGTAAGTAAACAAAAAATGGCAATTATTTCCTAAAAATATAATTAAATTTTTTTCTTTTAAACTATAGTACAACTATTCAATTTCGATTTGAAGTTAAAGTTGAAGGGCGGTCCCTTAAAGAATGACTACGTTTTGGAGCAGATACATTTCCATTGGTGGTCCGAGCATACCATTGACAATATCCGTTATCCTTTTGAAATGCACATGGTACATCGTAATGTTAAATATGAAAATATGACTGTGGCCGCTCAAAATAAGGATGGCATTACAGTGGTGGGCGTTTTATATCATGCCTCGATGGAGAGAAACGAAGCTATTGATGATATTTTAGATGATTTCGATAAGATTAAGGATTACGATGACATCAATAAACCCATTAATATTGAGACTAAATTTGAGATTGAAGATCTTTTGCCAGAAATCAGAAATTATATTATCTATGAGGGTTCATTGACCACACCCACTTGTGCAGAAGCTGTAACATGGATTGTTATGGCAGAAACTTATCCAGTGACCATTGATCAGGTAATTATTTGGGGAACCCTATTATCTAGAAAGTTATAAAGTAAATTTTATCTCTAGCGAAAGTTTTAAAAACTATAATTATCCCCTCAATTCCTTAATATATAAGTAATTCAAATTGTTATTAATATCTTGCTACAGGTTGAAGCTTTCAAAAATCTACAATACGATCAGGGCAAAAACTTAGTCAATAACTATCGTGCTATACAACAAACCAATAATCGTGCCATTATTGTTGCCTCCAATGACAACCGTTCGGGAGCTGCTACATTCAGTCTACAAACCTCTCTATTCAGTGTTATTTTGATGACAGTTTTGGCTAAATATTTGTACTAATTATTGGCAAACTTTACTGAAAAATTAAGCTCAAACGTTTAACAAAAAGCTCTCTTATTATCTAATAACCAAAGAAAAAAAAACTAAATAATTAGCAACTAATTTATGTGTAGTATGTATTTGCTGTTGTTCCTTTATTTTTGTGTGTAGTTTAAGGGTAATCACAGTTGGTGTCTAGCAATTACCAAAACATCCTATAACCTTGAGATTAAAAAGCTTTTTAAAAAAAAGCTAGAAATCTATAACAGCTTAATACTATTTTAAAAGTATTTTGCATTTATTTGAAAAAAAAAAAATCGTTACTTGGTGCTACACAATATTTTACCACCCAAAATTTATAAAAATGTTGATCATTCATTTATAAAATATTCATTTGAATTCAAAGCTGGCTTTGATTACTCTTATATTTTTGTAATAATTTATATATTTTTTTTTAAAAAACTTGCATTTTTATTATTATCATAATTTTATGTCTCCAATATATTGTTCATAAACATCGATTATTTTTATATAACAAAAAAATTAACTAAAAAAATACCTATTATATTTATTTCTTGTCTTAAGTGTTGTAGTTTATAAAATGTAACGAAATTTTTATTTTTTGAAAAAAATAAAAATTATTAAGTTTTAACTAGTCAATCAATCAATTGCTGTATATTGAATGTAATAAATTGAAAAATATAAAAATATATGTTAACGTTATGAAACTAATAAAATTAGCTAAATAAAGTTACAGAATAAACTTACAAATTGATGTTTTATTACATTTGTTAAAGTTAATTTATATATAAAGTTTTGGAATCAGAACTGATCATAACGATCAAGTTATGTATGTGTATAGAACTTTTCAAAACTAGTGAATCCATTTTGTAATGTTTGATAAAAATAAATATGCCAAATATTTTTCAAATGCAGATCTATTTGCTATCGTTTGGCTAGCCAAACTTGAACATTTCGTTTTTAAGTACGGTGTTATTGTTATCATTTTGTTTTAAATTTTCTGTCAAAAACACTGTTCAATGTTTGAATAGAAAAAAACGAGCATACTTTTAGGCATAAATATGAAAGATCATTTTCTTGCACTAACATAGGCAATTAATTTTATTGTTTTGAAGTTCAAAAATAAACGTCAATTAAATAGTATGAATAAAATCTGCTAAAGGAAGTAGGTTTTGTAATAATTGTAAAGTAAGAAGGACTAATCGGCTACTTTAAAGGCATTTATTAGGTAGTTTGAAAGGAGGATGTATATAAACATATGTACATCAAATCCGAAGAAATACACCTAGACCTCTATTGAGCCTGTTATGAGCTTCTTAACTAGGCTTTCAAATTGGAATCGAACCCACCATCTCTAGTCTAGTCTATACCAGACTAAAACACTAACCCTAACCTACCGAAGACCACAATTACTTAGTTAGTTAGTTAGATAGATAGATAGACAGACAGACAGATAGATAGATAGATAGATAGATAGATAGATAGATAGATAGATAGATAGATAGATAGATAGATAGATAGATAGATAGATAGATAGCTAGATAGATAGATAGATAGATAGATAGATAGATAGAGAGATAGATAGATAGATAGATAGATAGATAGATAGATAGATAGATAGATAGATAGATAGATAGATAGATAGATAGATAGATAGATCGATAGATAGATAGATAGATAGATAGCTCGCTCGCTCCCTCGCTCGCTCCTCGCTCGCTCGCTCTCGCTCGCTGCTCGCTCGCTCGCTCGCTCGCTCTCGCTCGTCTCGCTCGTCGCGGTCGTCTGTCGCTCGCTCGCTCGCTCGCGCTCGCTCGCTGCTCGCTCGCTCCCTCGCTCGCTCGCTCGCTCGCTCGCTCGCTCGCTCGCTCGCTCGCTCGCTCGCTCGCTCGGTCGTCGTCGCTCGCTCGCTCGCTCGCTCGCTCGCTCGCTCGCTCGCCTCGCTCGCTCGCTCGCTCGCTCCTCGCTCGCTCGCTCGCTCGCTCGCTCGCTCGTTCGTTCGTTCGTTCGTTCGTTCGTTTCGTTCGTTCGTTCGTTCGTTCGTTCGTTCGTTCGTCGTTCGTTCGTTCGTTCGTTCTTTCGTTCGTTCGTTCGTTCGTTCGTTCGTTCTTCGTTCGTTTCGTTCGTTCGTTCGTTCGTTCGTTCGTTCGTTCGTCGTTCGTTCGTTCGTTCGTTCGTTTCGTTCGTTCGTTCGTTCGTTCGTTCGTTCGTTCGTTCGTTCGTTCGTTCGTTCTTCGTTCGTTCGTTGTTCGTTCGTTTCGTTCGTTCGTTCGTTCGTTCGTTTTGTTCGTTCGTTCGTTCTTCGTTTCGTTCGTTCGTTCGTTCGTTTCGTTCGTTCTTCGTTCGTTCGTTCGTTCGTTCGTTTCGTTTCGTTCGTTCGTTCGTTCGTTCTTCGTTCGTTCGTTTTTCGTTCGTTTTCGTTCGTTCGTTCGTTCGTTCGTTCGTTCGTTTCGTTCGTTCGTTCGTTCGTTCGTTCGTTCGTTCGTTCGTTCGTTTCGTTCGTTCGTTTCGTTCGTTCGTTCGTTCGTTCGTTCGTTCGTTCGTTCGTTTTTCGTTCGTTCGTTCGTTTCGTTCGTTCGTTCGTTCGTTCGTTCGTTCGTTCGTTTCGTTCGTTCGTTCGTTCGTTCGTTCGTTTCGTTCTTCGTTCGTTCGTTCGTTCGTTCGTTCGTTCGTTCGTTCGTTCGTTCGTTCGTTCGTTCGTTCGTTCGTTCGTTCGTTCGTTCGTTCGTTCGTTCGTTCGTCTTCGTTCGTTCGTTCGTTCGTTCGTTTTCGTTTTCGTTCGTTCGTTCGTTCGTTCGTTCGTTCGCCTCTCTTTTCGTCTCCCTCTCGTCCTCGTCTCGTCTTCGCCCCTCTCTCGTCTGTCTCGTCTCCCGTCCCCTCTCTCTCGCCTTGTCTTCGTCCGGTCTGTCGTGGTCTCTTGTCTGCCTGTCGTCTCTTTTGTCTCTCCTCTTTCCCCTTTTATCTCTATTGGATATTTTCTCAGTCGAAACGAAATCAACTTAGATTTCGTTTCGACCTCAATATTAAAATTGCGCATTAACCTGAATAATTTTAGTCTAGTATATAGTCTAGTCTATAGTCTATAGTCTAGTCTATAGTCTAGTCTATAGTCTAGTCTATAGTCTGGTCTATAGTCTAGTCTATAGTCTAGTCTATAGTCTAGTCTATAGTCTAGTCTATAGTCTAGTCTATAGTCTAGTCTATATTCTAGTCTATAGTCTAGTCTATAGTCTAGTCTATAGTCTAGTCTATAGTCTAGTCTATAGTCTAGTCTATAGCCTAGTCTATAGTCTGTCTATAGTCTAGTCTATAGACTAGTCTTTAGTTCAGTCAATAGTCTACACTATATATTAGTCTATAGTCTAGTCAATAGTCTAGTCTTAGTCCAGTCTATAGTTTAGTCTATAGTCTAGTCTACAGTCCAATCTATAGTTTAGTCTATAGCCTAGTCTTAGTCTGGTCTATAGTAGTTAATTGTCTAGACTCTAGTCTATTTTGTCTATAATATTTAGAAAATTTTATCTATAATGGATATATTCTCAGTCTAAGTTGATTTCGTTTCGACCTAAATAATTAAAATTGCAGAAACATTAACACTGAATAAATCTTAAGTTTTTCTAATTCCCAACTAATCTCGACCAACATTTCTTAAACTACAACAAATTTTATATTTCCCCTATAACAAAATTATAAATTCATAATATAAAATACAAAATCTTAGACAAAATGCAATGAAAAAGATGCCCAATTGTTTTTAAAAACCTTCAGTTACAATTTCCCAATACTAATAAATCAAATCGAAAATTTGTGAAGCGGTCAATGTTTTTTTAAATTTTAATATAAATTTCTTTGTTTTAGTGAATTTTTGGGGCCGGTTAAAACGTAATTAATGTGTCAAATTCTACTTCCGAAAATCGTAAACTTAATTAAATTGCTGATTGTTTTATGATCTTTCTCACGCTAAATTATCATCAATCCAACAAATGAGAGACAAAATATTTGAACTTAAATATAAACATTTTATTAATGTTTAAACGAGTTGTTTATATTAATAAATAATACAAATAAATAAAAACAACAACAACAATTTAAAACAAACAAAATGTTAGCTGTTTTAGATACATAGATTTCAATCTTATTTATTGTTTTATTTGTTAATTTACATTTGATCAAACGAGTCGCGTTTGTTAAAAAGTGAATTCGTTGGGTGCGTTAAATGAATTTCAAATTAAGTCACCTGTCGTCCGTCTTTTAATCAAGAAAGAGAGTAGAGAGCGTGTGTTTTTTCTATTTCAATAAGAGTAATTTATTTATACCAGCATTTCTATTTTTATTGAAAACAACTAACTGTTATTTTAACATTCATAGATTGAAAGTTAGATAAATTTGTTTATATTTGAAAAAACATTCTTTTAGCTTAAATTGTTTGTATTTTAAAATTTATTATTTCATTTTATATTTTGAATCATAACATTTCTTTGGAAAGGTGTCAAACCACTTAATGATTATGATTTGTAAATTTTTTTTTTTTAATATTTGTATCAATCTTTCACTTTTTTGTAATTTAATGATGATGACTGAAAATTTAAATTGATTGACTATTTTTTAATAGCAACAGTTTATTGTGTTATTAGTCTACTAAATTTAATCGCACAAATTTGCATAATTACTTTAAACTATCTTCGTCTTTATATTAAGATATCAATGAAAAGCCTTTTGGAATGTAAAATGTTGATGTTGTTCGTAATAAATTGTAAAAGTCTATGTAAAACATATTTGTTAATTTGTTAGAAATAACACTTGTATCTTTTGTAAATTTTATAATTTCGCTAAATTGTCTTCTGATCATTATGAAGACAATAGAAATTAAAGTTTGATGGAGAATAAAGATAACTGTAAGGTTGTGAAGAATTCGGAAATTATGTTGGGTTAAGGTTGATAATGTTGTTTGAGAAACTAACGGACTGAGTGAGTTAGTGCGGATCATACTAAGTAACTACTAACTAACTACTAACTAACTAACTAACTAACTAACTACTAACTAACTAACTAACTAACTAACTAACTAACTAACTAACTAACTAACTAACTAACTAACTAACTAACTAACTAACTAACTAACTAACTAACTAACTAACTAACTAACTAACTAACTACTAACTAACTAACTACTAACTAACTAACTAACTAACTAACTAACTAACTAACTAACTAACTAACTAACTACTAACTAACTACTAACTAACTAACTAACTAACTAACTAACTAACTAACTAACTAACTAACTAACTAACTAACTAACTAACTAACTACTAACTAACTAACTAACTAACTAACTAACTAACTAACTAACTAACTAACTAACTAACTAACTACTAACTAACTAACTAACTAACTAACTAACTAACTACTAACTAACTAACTAACTAACTAACTAACTAACTAACTAACTAACCTAACTAACTAACTAACTAACTAACTAACTAACTAACTAACTAACTAACTAACTAACTAACTAACTACTAACTAACTAACTAACTAACTAACTAACTAACTAACTAACTAACTAACTAACTAACTAACTAACTAACTAACTAACTAACTAACTAACTAACTAACTAACTACTAACTAACTACTAACTAACTAACTAACTAACTAACTAACTAACTACTACTAACTACTAACTAACTAACTAACTAACTAACTAACAAACTAACTAACTAACTACCTAACTAACTAACTAACTGACTTACTAACCCTCAAGGATGTCCATCAAGACGAAGAAGAAGTTAAACAACTTTATTTGGATAACTCACAGGAACAACTAATTTAAAAACGCTCACAATGATAATTCCATACCAGTCCACTGTGGGAGGGAATGGACCATTTTTTGAGATCAAAAAATGCTATTTCTCGGCTAGTGTCGATCAGGGATAAGTGGAAGCAAACAACCCAAGAGGGGCACTATCGACAATAACAATTTATAAAATTGTTTCCTCCCATTCGATTTTATATAGCGCTCGGCTGGCTCTTAAAAACATGAATGAGTGTCCAATTTTATCTTTTGTATACCATGTAAAAGTTAGTCCTGATCAAACTAGCCATTTAGAAATGCCACATTTATTGCTACAAAATATTTCCCTCTGCCTCAATGTGCAGTTCCTTAATAAGTCGACATTAAGATTGAACTTTTAACCCCAATTAATGTCATACAAGTTATCCCCCTAAAATTGTACATCCAACGTGGGTGTGTAGTGTAGGGTAAAAAAGCCTACTGAATTTTTTACAATGATTCCATGTAAGAAAAACACAACATTTTTCTCAATGATCATTTAAAATATAAATCACTTAATTACAGAGTATAAATATTTTTAAAACATTTTGTTATTTATTGTGTCTATCTATCGCTCTGACATTGGCCTTTACAATGCGAGGGAACCTTTTTGTTTACTCTCGATTGTACCGAATTAATTTATGCCTGACCTATAAAAAATTCACTTTTCTTTGCGATAAATTTGTTTATGAATGATGACGTTTTAGCCTTGAGTATTTAATAACATTAAATTTAAATAACAATGTTTTTAAACAAAATATTATTACAATAAATAAAAACTAAATAAATACAAAAATGTAACTACAATCAAATGCATTTTGTTGTATAAATCTATAGCAAAAGTTTTATTTTTGGCACATTTTAAAATATATTTTGTACATATTGTTTAAATAATAAATTGAAAATGAGTCAAACACGAAATGATCGTATGGTATCATCGAAAAATGTTTTATTACACTATTTTGATTGTTACTAACAAGTATGTAAATGTGATAGAGAGATACACATTTTATCTTATAGATGTCATTGCTAGTTTTAAAATTTTGTGATTGGATTTGATGGATGGAAGATCAAAATCTCATAGTTTATTAAAATTTATGGAAAAAAGTGAATGTAGCATTAATTTCGTATTAACTTAATAAAAGCAAATTGATCTACATTTTGGGATATAAATCAGCTTGCATTAATATATGAAGACTTAACAAGATGTTAAGCGACACTTTGAAAAAGCTGTAAATAGAAAACTATAAACCTTTAAAGAGATAAAATTTTATTTCTGAAAGTAAAAACAAAATTTAAATTTATTTAATCCAAACGGAAATAGGTTTAAATTTTATGTCTTAACATTTTACTTTAAATTTGCATTCATCAATTAGTACATATTTTAAATTAATATGAAATCTCAGAAGGGGACCTTATATAGGAGAAAGGGTCATATTTTATTTCTGGGTGCATAACACTTATACATATGTATATATACATATGTGCAAATTTTTTTTCTAGATTTTGTAAACAAACAGTCTGGTCTATCGTCTGGACTTTGGTCTGGTCTATAGTGTAGTCCATAGTGTGGCCTATAGTCTAGTCTATAGTCTGGACTATAATCTAGTCTATGTAGTCTGGTCTATAAACTTGTTTATAGTCAAGTCTATAGTCTCGACTATAGTCAAGTGTATAGTCTCGACAATAGTCTAGTCTATAGTCTCGACTATAGTCTAGTCTATAGTTTGGACTATAGTCGAGTCTAAAGTCTGGACTACAATCTAGTCTATAGATTGGACTATAGTCTAGTCTATGGTCTGGGCTATAGTCTAGTCTATAGTTTGGACTATAGTCGAGTCTATAGTCTGGACTACAGTCTAGTCTATGGATTGGACTATAGTCTAGTCTATAGTCTATACTACAGTCTAGTATATAATCTGGACTATAGTCGAGTCTATAGTCTGGACTACAGTCTAGTCTATGGATTGGACTATAGTCTAGTCTATAGTCTATACTACAGTCTAGTATATAATCTGGACTATAGTCTAGTATATTGTCTGGATTAGAGTCTAGTATATAGTTTGGACTATAGCCTAGTTCATAGTCTGGACTATTGTCTAGTCTATAGTCTGGACTAGTCTATAGTCTGGACTATAGTCCAGTCTATAGTCTGGACTATAGTCCAGTCCATAATCTGGGCTATAGTCTAGTATAGTCTGGGCTGTAGTCTAGTCTATAGTCTGGACTATCGTATAGTCTATATTCTGAATGATAGTCCGGACTATAGTTTATTCTGTAGTCTGGACCATAGTCTAGTCTATAATCTGGACTATAATCACGCCTATAGTCTATTCTATAGTCTGGACTATAGTCTAGTCTATTGTCTGGACTATAGTCTAGTCTATAGTCTGGACATAGTCTAGTCTTTATTCTGAACTGTAGTCTAGTCCATAATCTAGTCTATAGTGTAGTCTATAGTCTGGACTATAGTGTAGTCTTTAGTCTGGACTATAGTCTAGTCTATATTCTGGACTATAGTCTAGTCTACAATCTGGACTATAGTTTAATATATAGTCTGGTCTAAAGTCTAGTATATAGTCTATTCTATAGTCTGGACTATTGTCTGGTCTATTATCTGGAATATAGTCTACAATAGTCCTGAACTGCAGTCTAGTTCATAATCTAGTCTATAGTGTAGTCTATAGTCTGGACTATAGTCTAGTCTATAGTGTAGTCTATAGTCTGGACTATAGTCTAGTCTATAGTGTAGTCTATAGTCTGGACTATAGTCTAGTCTATATTCTGGACTATAGTCTTGTCTACAGTCTGGACTATAGTCTTGTCTACAGTCTGGACTATAGTTTAATATATAGTCTGGTCTAAAGTCTAGTATATAGTCTGAACTATAGTCTAGTCTGAACTATAGTCTGGTCTGGATTATAGTCTAGTCTATAATCTGGACTATAATCACGCCTATAGTCTATTCTATAGTCTGGACTATTGTCTAGTCTATTGTCTGGAATATAGTCTACTATAGTCTGAACTGCAGTCTAGTTCATAATCTAGTCTATAGTGTAGTATATAGTCTGGACTATAGTCTAGTCAATAGTGTAGTCTATAGTCTGGACTATAGTCTAGTCTATAGTGTAGTCTATAGTCTGGACTATAGTCTAGTCTATATTCTGGACTATAGTCTTGTCTACAGTCTGGACTATAGTTTAATATATAGTCTGGTCTAAAGTCTAGTATATAGTCCTGAACTATAGTCTGACTATACCATTTGATATAAAAAAATAATATTTAATATTACCTTGGTTCCAATATATTTAAGCAATTTATGTACGAAAAACTAATTTTCTAAGAGAGGCCTTTATATGGGGGCTAGGTTCAAATATGGATCAATCCCGATATTAGTGTTTATAAGTGAATTGTGGACATTGAAGTAATTTTCTGAAGGGAACTTGGTATGAGAACTAGGTTTAACTAAGGCCCGAAATTTGTATAAAATAAGTTGTGCCGCTTTTTATCGAGATACAAGTATATTTAACATAATTATGAGCTCATAAATTCCTTTTCGGGGGGTTCTGTTGTATGGGGGTTAGGTGAAATAATGGACTGATTTTAAATATATTCAATAGCCTAGAATCAAAAAAATCGTATGTGCCAAATTTCATCCAATTATGTTGAAAATTGAGATCTGTACCTTGCGCACAAACTTTACATGGACAGCCGGCAGACGGCCGGACATAGCTTCATCGATGCAGAAAATTATTCTAAGTCGATTGGTAGGACGAATATTTTTGTGAGTTACAAACATCAGCACAAATCCAATATAATAAAGAGGTGTAGGGCAAAAATACTTTAGTTAAATGGTAACATTTAATCTCTATAGCTTATGGTTAATGCGTGACATATTGATCAAATTTCAATTCTTTTATTATTGCAAACGAAATAACTGCGAAACTCCTCTAACCCCAAATTTCAAATTTAAACTGATAATTTGTATAAGAATAACATTTTTATAAAGAATTATGAGGTGAACAATTGATTTATTACTTTCAGAACAAAACAAAAATCTAAATGAGCGAAAATCTTTAAATCTTATTCATTTTAAATAAAGAATTTATATGTTGACAAACAAAATTAAATGATTTAACAAACTGAAAACAAGATTTATCAACTTAACACAATAAAAGATCAATGATAATCAAACTTTAACAGAGTTTCTTTTTAATGTTTTATAATGATAATGACGATGGTGATGGCGTTGGAGATGATGAATATGAAGTGACAAATATTGATTGCGTTATAATAAAACTAAATTTTATATCAAAACTATTGTTAAGTTTAAACAACTATTTTAAAATTTTTTTATAACATTTTCAAATTATTGCAATTTTTTATTATTATCAATGGAATTTTGAAGTTACACACTCTCTGTCTCTGTTATATGTATGCAAATTTAAAACAAATTTTATTATAAAATTGAATTTAATTGTTATAAAAACACAACTACAACAACAAATTAATTAAATAAATCAAGCCCGAATTTATTAGAAAGGTAGACAGACGGACAGTTAAACAAAGAAAAAAGATTCAGATAAAAAAATATGAATGTCAAAAAAAAAAAAAAAAATGAAAAGAGATAATATATTGTTAACATTAAAAAAAAAAAAAATATTTGAAACATTTTGTTGAAAATGTTGAGTTTTCTTTATATTTTATGTTTTACATTATTTTATAGTTTAAGAAGATGTTTATTGTTTTGGATTTTGAAAGGTTTCTGTTGGGGCTATTCGTTGACTATATAAACTAGTGTGTTGATGGAGATGGGTCATCAGTCATCAAGCAACAGCATTTCAAGTAACAACTAAAAAAGCACAGCTTTTCATTTAACTAAACTAAATCTTCAACCCAAGCTTAACATGAAGATCTTTGTGGTATGTGTTTCATTTGAAGAAAATTAAAAAAAAAAAAATTAATTTAAAAATTAAAATTAAAAATGGATTTGAAATTGAGAACAAGTGTTAAAAAAAATAATTAAAAATTACAAGATTTTCTTTGTAAAATAATGGGAAACTAAAGAAAATATAAAAAATTTTAATAAAAAAAGTTGAAAGTGTAAAAAGTTCCAAAAAGGACTAGTTTAAAAAGTGCTCAAAATATAAAATTTATAAAATCTAATGCTCAACAACTTTCAAAAGAATTTTCTTCATTAAAAAACATTACAAGAAATTTCATTCGAATTTAAAGCAGTGATCGGCTTAAAAGAGAAAAGCATTAAGCAAAGTTCTTCGTTGTAAAAAAAACTAATAAGCAACAGTTTATAACTTTTGTTTACATTTGCTTTGTATTGTGCTATAAAAGCTTTCGGCTCCTAATAGCTAAGACTGCTTTTAAACACTTTATAGTTCTTAATATACAAATCAGTTTATTCTTAAGAGAAATACCCTTAAACAAATAACTTTAACACTTCTATCCTCTCTTTCCCACTTAATTACAGACGATTTTGGTAGCATCAACCTTGGCTTTGGCCAACGCAGACATTAGTTTGAAATCGGGTTATAACTACAATGGCAATAACATTGGACCCCAATCCTATTATATGCCACAACAACAGCCGCAACAAATCCCTCCACCTCAACAACCTCAATATCCTACACAAAATATTATACCCCAATCTTTCCTTAAGCCCAACACTCAATACTTGCCCCAACCTCAATTGCAACATCAAAATCAACCTCAATTGCAATTGCAACAGAACCAAAGATATCCTGCTCCCCAAAAGCCTCAACAACAGTTTAACATGCAATTCCCCATGCCTTCCGATTTCCCCTCCACCTTCAGTTTCCAACCTGCTGTCAACACTAAGTCCCAACGTCGCTATCGTCCCCGTGTGCGTACACCCAAGAAACCCATTGTTACCAAGAACTTCTTTATACACTCAGCTCCCGAGGAGACACAAGCTGAAATCGAAGAGGAATTAGCGCCCCTTGCAACAACAACCCCCGCAAACATTACAATGTCTTGTTCGTTAAGACTCCCAGCCAGACCAACAAAGCTGCCGCTCTCAATTTGGCTAAAGCTATTAAGGAAGAAAAGACAGTTGTATATGTTTTGGCTAAGAAAACCTCCGCTGCCGATTTGCAAGATGCCATCAAGGATGCTCCTCAAACCATCAACAAACCCGAAGTATTCTTCATCAAATATCGCACTCCCGAAGAAGCTGCCAATGCTCCAACGTCAAATTCAATCTCATACGATAGTTTGGGTGGTTCCACCACCATCACTGATGAAGGTGTTGCTCCCGCTACTTCCGTTATTGGTTCTCTGGATGCTTCTGAGGAAGAAGAGGAAGAAGAAGTCCCAACAATCCCAATTGGATAACTCTCAAGAACAACAACAAATCCAAAATGCTCACTACGACGAACAACAATTGGTAAATGCTCTGCAGTCGTCCAACAACAATGGTTATTTGCCTCCCTCAAATCAATACTAGCTTAAGATCTTCAATGTTAGATAAATTTGTTATTTAGTTAGTTAAAAAAGCTGTTACGATGATTGTATTCGCGCCATCCGTTCTAGTGTTTCAATCATTCGTTTTATTTGAATGATAGCGGGTGCGCTACAATCTGGTCTTTTGTTACTTATTTGTTACATTTTGACTAGTTTTAAAATGTTTTTTCCACTTAATGTTTAAGAATTTATTAGTTTTAAGTTATAAATTCACTTTTTTTGTAGAAAAAAATTTCATTAAAAAAATTTCACAATAAAATTGCTTGCCATAATTTAAAATATAAAAAAAATTTGAAATTTTATTTCTTCAAGCGAAGGTAGGAGAATATTGATCTATATCGCTCAGGATTTTATTAACATAAATGGTTAGGTTTGTCATTGGCTGACTTTTCCCATGAATAGGACTGTCAGTGAGAAGATCCCAAAAGATATTTTCGCTTAATAAGGTCGAACATAAAACAATTTCAGAATTATTTACTGGACACCATGGTCTTCGATACATTTAGTTTATTTGCAGAGTGAAACCTCGGGGTATATACATCGTGCCCCTAAGGTTTGTGAACTCAACCTACGGATTTCATGGTCGACAACGTAAAGAGGAGAAATATGAAGAGCCCTCACAGAAAATCTTAGAAGCAAAGTTTATTAAGGAAAATTTATGAGACATAGCCTCTCAGTGTAGACTGATAGAGTATTTCTTAAACCGGAGACATATCATTCTTATAATATAGGAGTTGAGATGTGTTGTTAGATTGACTGTTCCCTTAAGTATTTATCGTCGATATTAGCAGCGTTAAAAATGGCTACGAAGGGAGTCAAAAAACGAGTACAGTTTCAATTTGGAAAGTGGTGCAGGTATAGGATAGTTAGAAAGAAACCCAGAAGGTCACGATATCTCAAAGGAAAATGTTGCCAACTCACATTACTTTAACTGAGCATAATTGGCTTAAACTATATGTATCTCATCGGATTGAAACTGTATAGAGGTATTTTCAATAATTAATTAGTCGCACAGTGGTTTAGAAACTTTTATTTTGGAATTAATAAGGTATCTCTGAAACTATTGGATATATAACAAGGATATTTCACATGTTTGGAGCTGAGGTGTTTTCGTGTTGATTAACAGTTGTGGGTGATCGTGGGCGGAATGGGGGGCAGTGTGTAGCCCCTCAAACTTGTTCACCTAGGGTATTCATTTTTCTTTAAATCACTAAAAATGTATGATCTGAATGAGCTGAAATTTATAATATAACTACTCCTTGTGAAGATCTACAAAAACTACGTTTCCATGTGTGTGTTATCTCTTTAGCATTAAGAGATATTTAAGTTTGAATTTTTATACCCTACACCACTATAGTGGGGAGGGCATTATGGGTTTGTGTTGATGTTTGTAACACCTAAAAATATTGGTTCTACACCCACCTTAATGTAATGAGTCCGTCCGTCCGTCTGTGTGTCCATGTCGCAATTTTCAAGACAATTGGATGAAATTTAGTATATACTCTTCTTTTGACCCAATGACGAAGCATATTGAAAACTGTTTAAATCGGTCCATTATTTCGTATAGCCCCATACAACCGTAATTTAAGTAAATAAAAACTTCATTGGACTACCCAGTGATCCCCATGCCGACCACGATCACCTATAATTGTCAATCATCTCGAAAACACTTTAGATCTTAATATATGAAGTTTTTTAAACCATTCTGGGTAATTAGTTCAGATTTCAAAAAATTTCTAGACCTAAATATTTTCGAAAGCATAATATAACTAAAGACTGCATATCAGCAGAGTAGTAACAAAAAAGTGTCCCGGAAGTCCGTTTAATATGTAAATTATAATGTTCTTGTAGTTGTCGAATATTTTTTGATATCTCATCATATTTCCATTTAAACAGTTTTAATTTAAAACAAATTATCTATCACAATTGCACTTGAACTACAAAACACAATTAACTTCAAACACCTTATAAAGCAAAAGGTGTAAATTTAACAACAAATTTAACAAACAAAATAACAATTTAAAACAATCGTACCTGACATGCTAATGACCCGATAACGCCTGACAATCGTTACATTAAAGTAAATAATTTATTAAAACAAAATACGCATAAATACATGAACATTAACAGCGCAAGCGCAGCAGGATCACGCACTCACTAAACACAATAAACCACCATATTAAGCAGACACTCCATAAATAGATGAAGCGCTTTGCTGACTTGCATGCGGTCTCTGAAAACAGACACCTTTTTATAATGAGCTGTAACTGACGTGACTGGCATGACAAGCGAAGAAACAAAAAAAAAAAAACATGGGCTGGCTAAGAACCCAACGAGAATCATCAATAAGGTTTAGGTTGTATGTACTTTAATTTAAAGTAAAAGTTCTTTACAAAACCTATAAAGAAACTTACAGAAGAAACTCACATGAGTATATAAAGCCATGGTCCAAAGGGAATGAGAACTTATTTAACGTTCAACTGCGGATACAAAATGTTCGGCAGCGGAAGAAAGTGTTCATCGGTGCCCGCAATTTGCACATTTTTATTGGTGTCAGTGGCATATTGGCAAACTATAGAAACTGCTGCTGTAACGGCACCCAGTGCTGCAGGGGAAGCTGATATACTATATCCGCCACAATTTACCACAAATCGTATTGTGGGTGGTGAGGAGGCACCCGAAGACCTAGCACCCTATCAAGTTTCTTTGCAGTCTCTTAAGGGTAGACATTTCTGTGGTGGTGCCATTATTGATAAACGTTGGATTATTACAGCCTCTCATTGTGTGGCCGGCAATAAACCGGAGAAACTAAAGATCTTAACGGGTACCCAAAATCTTAAAAATCATACCGAAAAATATTACTATGTGGATCGTATAGAAATGCACTGCAGCTATAATAGTCCTCCCTATGCGAATGATATTGCTTTGTGCATTTGAATGACAGCATTGTGTTCGATAATCATACCCAGGCGGTGGAATATGATCATGAACCCTTAAAGGAAGACGATGAATTGGTGTTAACCGGTTGGGGTACTCTATCGTTGGGTGGTGAAGTTCCTACTAAATTACAAACTTTAAAAGTTAAATATGTTCCATTTAATGAGTGTCGTGCTGCTCATGATAATACCACTTGGGTAGATGTGGGTCATTTGTGTACCTTTAATGACAAGGGTAAGGGTGCTTGTCACGGTGACAGTGGTGGTCCTTTGGTTCATAATGGCAAATTGGTGGCTTTAGTGAATTGGGGCCGCCCTTGTGCTAAGGGTTTGCCAGATGCTCATGCTAGAATTTCCTATTATCATGATTTCATACGTACTCACCTGAAGGCCTGTGGTAAGGAAGAGGAGGAAGAGAAGGAGGAGGAAAAGGAGGGTGAAAAGGAAGGTGAAAAAGAGGGAGAAAAGCAGCCTGAAAAGGAGAAAGAGAAAGAATAAATAATTATTCCTTTTAGGTATTAATGCTTAAGTCTAAGTTGAAATAAAAGTTAACAAAAGATTTGAATTAAAATATTAGTTTTTAGTTTATTTTATGCAACAAAAAAAGTCGGTTTTCGGACCAAACTGCTTTTCAGGGGCAGGACTAATAAGCGAAATTTGGTTGCAAATTATAAAAAGAGCATTCGAGATTTTTAAAATCTCAAATACAAAATTTTGAAAGGATAAAATTATCGGAACCAAATTTTGGATATACACAGATCCAAATCTTTCTAAAATAACACCGTTACCAGTATTCTCATTTTCTATATAAAATTACCGAAATTCCTAAAGCGGAAAAAATGTCTTCTAAAAAATTAGTTTTTCGATAAAAGTGCCAACTGTGACGTTATTAACAGTGTGATAGTAAAATGACTTCGGATATAATTAAGGACTATATAGGTCCATATAAATATAGAGCTATTATGTGGATCGTTGCTTTGCATTTTAAGATTTTATCCTTCAAATTTGCCAAAGTTTGGATGGGGCTGGTGGGGGCTTTGTCTGCTTAGATGAGTAAAATTTTATTTAACACGCTTACGCATTAAGTTCTCTTTCTGAATCATATACATTTTTTATATAGTCCTGAAGAATATTGGAACTTTTTGGGGAAAAAATCTAAAAAATACGGCAAAATTTAAGAATACCAAATATTAAACGTAAATAACTCTTAAAGCAAAAGAGATAACCAACACATATAAACCAGTTTTTGTAGACCTTTTCAAGGAGTTATTATGTTTTACATTTCATCTCATTCAGATCATAAATGTATTTTTGGAAATTTTTTAAAAAATACCCGAGGTGACCAACATTGAGGCCCCCATCACCTACAAGTGTCGGTAAACTTCATAATATCTCATCTCTACACATGTGAAATTTCGTTGTGATAATTCAATAGTTGAAGAGATAACGAATTATTTTCAAAAATAAAAGTTTCTAAGCCCCATATAATCAATTCTCTAACAAATACATTCAAAAAATCAATAAAAATTTCAAATCAAAAACGAGAACATGTTTATCAACAACCAGTATATTTTTTATACAAAAATATTGTGCAAAAATAATTTCAAAAATCATATTTCTAATACATAGTAAAATAAATTCTATGCAGTTATCAAAATTTAAATGCAGGTGGACTAATAAATAATATGTCTGCATATATGCATATCAATAATCTGTTAAATCAATTTGCCCAGGGAATTTCATGAATGAAAATCTAAACAATATTAATTTATTATCTTATTTTGTACATTATTTTTTATCAAATCTCTATATAAAATGTTTTTGTTTAAATCATAATCTTTATGACTTTTAAAATTAAATGATTATAATGGCGAAAAAAATCTCTACTCATGGAAAATAAGCAAAAATTATGGCTTGTTGGTTTAGTGAAAGTAAAAAAAAAAAATAAGAAATTGATAAAACTATAGACGACTTGAGGAGACCTTTGAAATTTTCTAAAGAAAACTATTAACAAAAAAACTTTGTACTTTTATTTTGCATTTGGCTTAAGCGTGTTAGTTTTTGAAAAACAAGTGAAATAAGAAGTAATTAGGAATTTTCTAGTTTAAGGCAATTACTTGATCAAATTAAAGAAATCTTACAGGAATTGGCCACTATTGAGATCTATTAAACTATGAGGCCGTTCTCCCGAAATTTTATATTCTGTGCAACTAAACTACAAGGAATATGAAAATGTTTAAATTTGGAAAAGGGGAATATTTTGACTGATGCCTCATCATGTCAGGGAAACTGTATGGTGAGTCTCGAGCCCTTTTCTAATGAAAATAATTTCTTAGTTGGTATTGTTAAAAAAAAATCAAATAATTTTAACCCATAAATGTTTGAAGATCAAAGTCAAATTAAGCGGTATTGGGAAACTTTCTTGAAACCGTAGTTTTCGACCGATTCCTATGAAACTTGAGAAAAATATATAGTAAGTATAGCAAAAATAAAAAAAAAAATCAAAATATATTTTTATAGTTATACTAACTATACCCACTGTGCTTTGTTACCATAAAATCAATATACGTATATATAAATAAAAACTGACTCTAGGATTTTTTAAGTTTCTAGCTCTAACAGTTTTCCAGATATACGAATTTTTGTACTTAATTAGTTAGGAGGTGCCAATCCTCCCTAATGACAGGCCGCACATTATGTCAGAGTTTTTCGTGCAAAATTTAAGGATTCTAGCTCTAACAGTTTCCCAGATATACGAGAATTTTGTACTTAATTAGTTAGGAGGTGCCAATCCTCCCTAATGACAGGCCGCACATTTTTCCCAAATGTTCATATGGAAAGTACCACGCCCCTAAAATCAAGCCAACCAATGTATAACCCAAATGTTCATAAGACATCAAAGTATTTCGACCAAAATTGTAGAATTTTAGCTGTAATAGTTTTCAGATAAACGAATTTTAATATTTAATTCCTATAGGAGGTATCACTCCCTCTATTGGTAGTGGCACGCCCACTATAGGTAGGGTGCCCATTTTGCCAACTTTTGTTCATATGGATGTCGAAGCTGATCATACAAAATTTAGTTAGTTAGTAAGATAGTTAGTTAGTGGTTAGTTAGTTAGTTAGTTAGTTAGTTAGTTAGTTAGTTAGTTAGTAGTTAGTTAGTTAGTTAGTTAGTTAGTTAGTTAGTTAGTTAGTAGTGAGTGAGGGGAGGGAGGGAGTGGGAGGGAGGGAGGAGGGAGGAGGGAGTGAGTGAGGGAGGGAGGTAGGTAGTAGGAGGGAGGTAGGGAGGGAGGAGTGAGGGAGGGAGGGAGGAGGAGGGAGGGAGGAGGGAGTGAGGAGGGAGGGAGGTAGGGAGGGAGGAGGGAGGAGGGAGGGAGTGAGGGAGGGAGGGTAGGGAGGGAGGGAGTGAGGGAGGGGGGAGGGAGGGAGGGAGTGAGGGAGGGAGGGAGTAGGGAGGTGGGAGGAGGGAGGAGGGAGGGAGGAGGGAGGGAGGGAGGGAGGAGGGAGGAGGGAGGGAGGAGGGAGGGAGGGAGGGAGGGAGGGAGGGAGGGAGGAGGGAGGGGGAGGGAGGGAGGAGGGAGGGAGGGAGGAGGAGGGAGGGAGGGAGGGAGGGAGGGAGGGAGGAGGGAGGGAGGGGAGGGAGGGAGGAGGGAGGGAGGGGGAGGAGGGAGGGAGGGAGGGAGGGAGGGAGGGAGGGAGGGAGGGAGGGAGGGAGGGAGGGAGGGAGGGAGCGCGCGCGGGCCGCCGCCGCCGGGGGGGGGGGGAGAGAGAGAACGAAGAACGAACGAACGAACGAACGAACGAACGAACGAACGAAACGAACGAACGAACGAAACGAACGAACGAACGAACGAACGAACGAAACGAACGAACGAACGAACGAACGAACGAACGAACGAACGAACGAACGAACGAACGAACGAACGAACGAACGAACGAACGAACGAAAAACGAACGAACGAACGAACGAAACGAACGAACGAACGAACGAACGAACGAACGAACGAACGAACGAAAACGAACGAACGAACGAACGAACGAACGAAACGAACGAAGAACGAACGAACGAACGAACGAAGAACGAACGAAACGAAAACGAACGAACGAACGAACGAACGAAAACGAAAAACGAACGAACGAAAACGAACGAACGAACGAACGAACGAAAACGAACGAAAACGAACGAACGAACGAAAACGAACGAACGAACGAACGAAACAACGAACGAAAACGAAACGAAACGAAAAAACTAACGAACGAACGAACGAACGAACGAAACGAACGAACGAACGAACGAACGAAACGAAGAACGAACGACGAACGAACGAACGAACGAACGAACGAACGAAACGAACGAACGAACGAAAAGAACGAACTAACGAACGAACTAACTAACTAACGAACTAAATAACTAACTAAACTAACACTAACTAACTAACTAACTAACTAACTAACTAACCAACTAACTAACTATCTTACTAACTAACTAAATTTGTATGATCAGCTTCGACATCCATATGAACAAAAGTTGGCAAAATGGGCACCCTACCTATAGTGGGCGTGCCACTACCAATAGAGGGAGTGATACCTCCTATAGGAATTAAATATTAAAATTCGTTTATCTGAAAAACTATTACAGCTAAAATTCTACAATTTTGGTCGAAATACTTTGATGTCTTATGAACATTTGGGTTATACATTGGTTGGCTTGATTTTAGGGGCGTGGTACTTTCCATATGAACATTTGGGAAAAAATGTGCGGCCTGTCATTAGGGAGGATTGGCACCTCCTAACTAATTAAGTACAAAAATTCTCGTATATCTGGGAAACTGTTAGAGCTAGAATCCTTAAATTTTGCACGAAAAACTCTGACATAATGTGC